>NW_024871266.1:932500-947500 GCF_019054845.1 Dipodomys spectabilis | reverse complement strand
GAAGTGTTGCTACTGTTCTAACTACAAATATAATGAAATTTGTAGTCGTCTGTAGAATTGTATACCACAGGTGTCATTTGATTAATTCACAATGAATTCAGATATTTAAATGTTTATTTACTTTTATTGGTGGTGGAGCTTGTTCTCAGGGCCTGGGCACTCTCACTGAGACTCTGTGCTCAAATTAGTTAGCACTCTACCACTTGACTCACAGAGCCACTTCTCATTTTTGAGTTGTTAATTGTAGATAAGAGTCTTGTGGGGACTTTTCTTACTGGGCTGGCTTTGAACAGTAATCCTCAGATCTCAGCCTCATCAGTATCTGGGATAACAGGCATGAGCCACTGGCACCTGGCTTCAAATTGTCATTTTTAAAATCATGAACTGCTTAGTGCCTCTGGCTCACATATATAATCCTACCAGTATTTAGGATTATGGGTATTAGAAACAACACTAAATGTGTGTTGTTTATGATGGTTTGTATTGACATGATTTAATATTGTTTATTTCTGATTCCACAACGCTGTTATGTTTATTTTCCCCAAGGTGGGGTTGATAGGTGCTATGCAATGTTGAACCTTTGGTTGAGATGAAGCCATGTGGAAATTCTTGCCTAGAATGGCATGAAATTGAAATCCTCTTGCTGTCAGCCTCCCCATGGACCTTGGATGATAGATGTATTCCATCACACATAGTCAGATTGAGGATCATTGAAGGTAAAACTACACTAGTCTTGAACTGATGTCCCAAATAGCTAGCTTTACAAGCATATGCCTTCAAAAATCTGGTTGTATTCTGTTTCACTTTGAAGTAGTGTTTGTACATACTTAGGGAGTACAATGATAACATACTACTCGTTTAGTATATAGAGTAATCAGACCAATATAAAAAATTAGCACGTTTGTCTATTAAAACATTGAATGCTAATGTACATTGGTAACCTCCTGACTCTGGTAGTTATTTTGGAATATACCATAAACATGAGTACATTGATAATATGTACTAGAGGATTGGAAGTTGATAGAGATAGGGACAAGCTTGACTATTTGTAGTAAATATATATTTATGTATTGCTGCTCTGAAGAACACTATCATATATTCATCATGACAATACCAGACAATAATTTTCCTGCAATGTAGAATTTTCCATTTCATAATCTGCTATCTTTTATCTTCTTTTCATTCTCCTTATAAATATGAATGTTTTTCCTTTTGCTTTTAATGTTTTGAAATTATTATAAGATGGAATTAAAAAATTATAGGCTACTAAAATTATCTCATTTTGTTTGATTTTGTGATGCTAAATCATTAAGACCACGGTTTCCTGAAAGTTATGCTAGGAGAGTATATCACTAAATTTTATTCTAATTATATCTTATTATTATACTTTTATATAAGGTTTTACTGTTGCTGTTTTTTGATATAGAGTGTTGTGAAGCTGGACTGAAACTTGCTCCAGTAAAAATGCTTTATCACCCCACTGTCTCCTGTAAAAATGATTTATCACTGGGTTCTGGAGGCTCATAATTATAACTCTAGGTAATCACGAGGCTGAGACCTGAGATTTAATTCAGAAAGCCTGCACAGGAAATTTTATGAGTCTCACCTCTCCAGTTCAGTACAAAAAGCTTGTAGTGGAACTGTGGCACAATTGGTAGAGCACTAAATTCAAGGGAAAAATGCTCGGGATTGTCATATACCCCTGAGTTCAAGCCCTAAAACACACATATACACAGACACACATTCACACACATACAGACACTCCCACACGCATTATATATGCACAAAATCGCAGGCAATGCTGTATCTTCAATTCTTATCCAGAGATTGGAAACAGCTCACTGATTTTTGAAGTTTTTTCCTTGATTATTTTGAAAAAGGAGGATAGTTCTTGATACATAGTCAACACGACTTTAGTGAGGAATATTTTATAAATGCTTAGCTTATAAAAAGATAAGGAGCACAGTTTTTATCTTTAAATATTACATTCCTAAAACTATAGTATTTTTAAATAATAATCACTGAATTGGGCTGGGAAGGTGGCTCAGTGGTAGAGAGCTTGCCTTGCATGCTCGAGGCCCTGGGTTCGATTCCTCAGCACCACGTAAGCAAAAAGAAAAAAAGCCGGAAGTGGTGCTGTGGCTCAACTGGTAGAGCGCTAGCCTTGAGCTGAAGAGCTGAGGGACAGTGCCCAGGCCCAGAGTTCAGGCCCCACGACCGGACCCAAAAAAATAATAATAATCACTGAATTATGAGAAGACAATGCAGGACCTCTTCCCTTCTCCCCTTCCACTCTCTCATAAAATATTACAAAAGTATCAAAAGTATTCTTTTATCTTACAAGAATGTACACCTGTAAAAATGTCTGATTGTATGTGTAACGTTTGTTTTTCAATACTTGTTCTATTTTCCCACCGCTAAGTACTTGCCTTTTTGCCAGATGACATCACACAGGGGCTTCAGGAGCACAGAAGATTAGGATTCAAAACCCTAACAATGTCCTAGAAAGTAGATGTCAAAAATACATGCAAGAAGCACATGGAAGGCTGAGAGGGTCCTGAAAGGCAAAATGATTTGTGCAGGATGAGAGGAATAGTGACAAATAAGGCATGGATCTGACCTAGGAAAGTCTCCTTGAGTTAAAATCATGCCGGTTCCTAGTCCTAGCTGAGGTTGTTGGGATTTGACAATGTCCACATACGTATATAGTGATGTGGGAAGAGAGATTTAAGTCTCCACTTTATCTTTGGGATGGTCTTATGTAAGCAAGCAGCTTAGATCATTGGGCCCTGAGAGATGACACTAGCCACTAGCTCCCTCACAATGGATAGAATATAGAGTCCTGAGAACCAGGTAACTGTTAAATGACAGTCAGCTCAAGACAGTCACTTGGCCTGTGGCTCAAGAACAAGAATTGTTTTCGAAGTTCAAGAAACTCAGGTCTCAGGCATGAGAGGTGTGAGTGCCTCACTTGAAGCTGCAGACATTGGATCAGTGCCAAACCACAAATCCAGTGTCCAAGCCCTTGTTATAAGAAGAAACCAAGGGAAGCACAAGGCAACTCAGGTACGGTATAACCATCACAGGAAACCTATTTAATCTCGTCCTAGCATATACTAGAACATTCTCCTTGTGTGCTTTTATATGTATATACTGAGAAAATATTTACTGTGTAGTTTTCAATCCACTCTATTACAATTACTCAATTTGAAGTGTACTTCCATTTCCATTTTTGAAAGATTCATTCTTTTTACCACCTTAATGTGACAAGGAGTCAGCCGAGACCCTGTATATTCCTTATAATATATGGAGTCTGGACTCAGGCTTGTTGAAAATGCTAGTGATGGACCTGGTCCGTGCCTACCAGAAAGGTGATCTCTTCTATGTTGGAAACTTCCTCCACCACTATAGACAGGTGCTGGATTTTTTTGTTTAAAAAGTAAGTGTTCCTCCCTCAAACCCACAGCTGATGAGACCCCCTGGCAGATTATTGGAATACTTGGCACCTCTCTGAGACTGTTTCACTGGGGACTTATCACAGGAGCTTGGCTTGAGACAAAGAAGTGCACACCCTGGCTAATTTCTTAGGACTGGGCTGCCAGAATATTCCATTTTCCTCAGAAGCTAGTGGAGCCTTAACAGTTTGCTAAGGCTAAGACTAAATGCATGAGCCAGTGGCACCCAACATCCACCCTCGCCTAGGAAATCACTATCTTGGAGGCCTTTTAAGGAATTGAAAGAAAGGACAAAACTTGAACTTGAGTTTGGGGCCTGAGTGCTGTCCCATGGGTGCTCAGAGATAGCACTCTACCATTTGAGCCCCAGATCCAGTTCTGGCCTTTGGCTGGTTAATTGAATATGTGTCTTTAGAATTTTACTGACTAGACTGGTTGAAACTGTGATCCTCAGATCTCACCCTCCTGATTAGTAGGATTTCAGGCATAAGCCATTTTGTATATATTTGGAAAGGTGCATATAAGCCTCTTCACAGAATTTCCATGAAACTCTATAGATGTATCTCCACTTTTTGTCTGTCATGTTTACATTACCATGTGGGACTTAGCTAGTCCCATGTATGTCCTGTTCATAAAAGGAGAAGCATAGAGTTAACTTCCTTCTCTCGTCCCATTGGTACAGATACATCTACCATAACTGAGAGGAAGATGAACAAATGAAAAAGTAAGTAGACATTGGCACGAAGAGAAGTTCTGTCCTTGAAAAATGAGTATCTTTCAGTTTTCTGAATCAAAGTCAGCTTTGTACACCAGTTGTGATTTTCACCAGGAGGTTGAGGCTTGGCACTTTAGTGGATAGCAGATTACACAGTAGTGGATGTGGTTGTGGTTTTGGACTCTCATGGATGACAGGGAGGATTGTGTGTAGCAAGTCAGATCCAGTGGGGAAAAACCTTTGCCTATCACAGGGAGAATTTTGGAGGATTATATTTGAGAAACTACTTCTTTTGTGAAAATTCCGTACAGAGGAGTTACAATTACATGAGCAAGGTAATGAGTACATTTCTTATCCAGCATTGTTGCCTCCTCTTTTGTTTCCACTTACCATCCCTTCCCATCTCTCCCACCCCTGTTATCCCATGCGAAAGTTTTAAAGTCCGTTTTTCGACACAACGTCTTGTACAACTCATTGTTGTAATGGTTCCACCTGTATCCATAATTAAACAATTTCTTTTTTCCTTTCCCTCCAGATATTATACCAACAATAAATACAGTGAAAAGACAGGTTATATCATGGAGGGAGAAACATACAAACAACAAGAAATCATCTTATAAATATGTTAGAATAATAGCAAGAAAAAAAAACTATTTGATTCCTTATCTTGGCGTTCATTTTGCCTAACATCAACTTATCTGAACTTTTCTGCTTGTCTCAGACATATACTAGTTAATACAAATGAGGGAAACCGTGGTACCTATGTTTCTTTGGGCCTGGCTTACTTCACTTAATATAATTTTTTCCAAGTCTTTTCATTTCATAACAAATGGGGCAATGTCACCCTTTGGTTTTGAGGAACATCTTTCTTGCAGGAGTCTCTTCCACTTCCCAACATGCAAGTCCTGCCAAATTGCAAGTTCTGACAGAAAGGGTCCATGGTAGAAGTCATAGGATGGGGAAGGCAGACTCTTATTTTCCTTGTCAGCAATCGTTTGTTCCATCTTCACTATGTGGATGGACTTCTAGCCTGATGATTTCAGACCTCCTCTTCCACTTACATATTCTTCTGGACCCACTGGAGCAACGCATGACCCGTGAGACCAAGAAAAAGAGCAAGAAGTCCTTGTTTAGATGTCTCAGAGCTCGTTAGTAGGGATGACACTTGGGTCTCTAGGGATGGGCTTGATTGGCCAAGAGTCCTTAGTATTACCCAGCTTGGCAAAATGTTCTTTTATGGATATTCTCTGCTAGGTAATGTCTTTTCTCATTTTGAAAGAAATTGGACGAAGCCACTCATTAGGAGATAGCCTCTCATCAGTATTCAGTCCATACTCAAGTTCTACAGCTTCCCCCATTAGATCTTCATAGAAGTTTAGTCATACCTTAACTTCTAGAGTCCACTCTAAGGTTCCTGTACCTATTTCCATTCTCAGGTTTGCGTTACCGTAGAGGAGTTCCTGCTGAAATACAGGTAAAGAACCCACCAGAGATGTTGCTTATAGTGACTGATGGAGATTGGAAGCCATCACTGGATTCCAGAGAGCATGTGAACATAGAGGGTTGTTTCAATTTGTAGAAAGGCCAAAACAGGTTTTCAGTCTTGTGGATATTCCACTGGTTCTGATCCCCATATGTGATGCAGGTGTACCTGCACATACCACCGAAGAAGAAGATGTCTTCCACTGATGTTCACAATTCACCTAGATCGCCTCCAAACCAGTCAAAAAACACTGGTCTTAGTGTGCAGAATAAATGTGTGTTAATGGAAATGATCCCAGTCTATGTTCAGGAAAACCAATAAGTGAGGTACAAAATCTAAATTCAGTTGAGGAAAGGGAATCTATCCTCACAGAATATCCAGACCAATCTGTCCTGATGCAGGGGATAAAATTTCCAATTGAGAAATTAATATCTGTCCCTCCTTCCACTAAGGAAGAAAATCCTCTCTTTAATGAGATTCCTTTGAGGACTCTGAGGCAGAATTTCTGCCTGAAGATAACTTAGAGGCCATTCTAGATTTAGAGATTCCTTCCCCTCTTCCTGGGAAATCTTTTTCTTTTTGTTTCTGAGTGTTGTAAGATGTTCATTCTATTTATATTTCTAATGTTATTAAAATGTCAACGTTTATGTTATACAATTTTTTTAATTTTATTTTATTTGTGAACATACTGTACAGAAGGGATACAATTACATGGGCAAGATAATGCATACATTTCTTAACAAGCATTGCAGCCTCCTCCTTTGTTTACCCTTCACCTCCCATTGGAACCCTAATTTTGTTTTTTTTTAAACCTACAATCTAAAGCACCATACATATGTGTTCTGTGTGTGGGAAAACACAGAGTGACAGGGGGCTGTACAAGAGAGCCTACTGAATATAATGGGAACTGTTAAATGCACAGGGAGTGGCAAGGAAGCCAGGGCATACCTGCATGGGGAGATAAGGTGGCTGCAAAAGCTCTAGGACAGGGGGAGGAAGATAAGGGATGGGAAGTGGAAACAAAGGAGGAGGTTAAAATGCTTGATAAGAAATGTACTCATTATCTTGCCCATGTAATTGTAACCCCTCTGTACAGTATTTTCACAATAAAAATTTTTTCATCAAAAAAAAATCTCTAGACTTAAGAGATCAGATGTCCTAGAAAGCTGTCTGTCAATTGGGAAAAATGCTACAATGCTTATAGTGGTATGTGAAACTCCCTTCCAACAGTGAGTTCAAGTCTGTATACATATTCATTATGCTTTGGGAAATATAGAAACATTTGGCTCCAATAATATCAAAAATCTAATTAGGATGGAAAGTATTTGTCAAAATACATGGGAAATACCTGTGTGGAAAGTAAAAGCCATCATCAATAGAAGAAAGAAGGCTTATATCGATGGACAAAATCAGGAAGGAAAAACCATAATTAAATCAGTTATATGTAAATTCATGTTATGTTCTTTATATTATATATAGTATATTATATGATATATAAGATTGAATATGATTTTTCATACTACAAGATCATTTAACATTTTCACTAATGTTTTTCACAAAACATTACTGTAAGCCATTATTGGAGAAAGTGGTAATATAACAGATTATAATTATATGAAAATGTATTTGTATGTTTCTAGATATAACATTATAAATAGATGAATTAATATATAAAGATATTTGTATATCTGTCTATGAAGTAAATATAATGAAACTCACTACATTATATATACTCAAGCAGCTTTGAATTAAGTACATGAGACTCAGGACTCTAATCTTAGTGATTTGGGAAGCTGGGTTCTGAGTTTTATTCTCTCTTACCCCCATGGCATTAGATTTTGAGAGGAGGCCTAGCCCTGCGGTATAACAGAGCCACATATGCAGTGGGATCATACTCCCTAACCCCAGAGGAAAGTCAGTACAAATCAGGACAAGCCTGTTATTCTATGACGGTCTACTCAGTTCCTGTACCAAGATGACCATCTGTAGAACATTAGATTGAAAGTTGGCGTTCCCTCCAAAAGTGTTTCTAAGTATGTTGAATTCAAACTTATTTCCCTTCCAAAGCTGCAAATACATAGAAATATGCAAGGGCTTAAGTGAGATGGACAAAGACTTACAGATACATAAAATTATATATAATTACACACACACACACACACACACACACATATATATATATATATATATATATATGTCTGATTTTTTTAAAGGAAATGGAAATATACACAGTGCAGCAGGGAGTGGGTGATAGTTTGGTTGCCGAATCGTGGAATGCACTCCAGGGCATTGGAGACACCTGGCTTGGAGAAATTGGGTGGGGATGGTTGTTCTCACAAAGCTTAAATATTGGTAATAACTTCTATGATGTTATAGCCACCTTTCCACAGCAGCAAATAGGTGTCAGGCACTGATCTTGCCCTGAAGTGGACTCAGAGACACAGAAAGGCACAAAGAATGAGAAAGAATGGCTGCTAGCCACCTGACTTCAGCTTGAAGAGCTGTCCTAAAAAGAAGCTAGGATAAATTCAGCTGGAGAAGGCTTATCTACATGGAAGGCTCCTGAGCACTAAGTACCAGACACTATTACATGTGTTGGAGAAACAGAAGTGAATGTGGCTCTCTCCTCACCAATTCCATGCTGAAAAGGAAACCAGAAATCATAATGATAATTTCTACAAATCACAGACATGACATTTGTGGATTTGTAGCAACAACTTTCCTGCGGCTGAGATAGTTAACCTGAGAGCCATCATCTATGCAATTATCTAGAAGCAGGTACTCCAGGCAGTAAGATCAGCAAGTACAATCCTATTGATGGGAATGGATGTCACTTGCTTCAGAAAAGGTAAACAGCACTGACATGCTTCCTTGTGAAGTAAAAATAGAAAAGTACAATGAAAAAAAAAAGATTAAAAATGAAGATATGAATAAATTAGATAGGTATGGGATGCTGTGGGTTACAAGAAGAAAATTTCTGATGTTATTCTAAATCTGATGTCCCACTGGATCGAAAGTGCTCAAATAGTAGGTAGACACATCTGATTCACTTAGAGAATACTTTTAAAATGTGGTTCTAGCCGGGCTCTGGTGGCTCATAACTGGAATGCTAGCTACTAAAGAGGCTGATACCTGAGGATCAAGTTTGAAGCCATCCCAAAGAGGAAATTTGGAAATACTGATCCCTAATTAACCACCAAAAATATGGACGTGAAGCTTTGGTTCAACTGGTACAGTAGTAGGCTTGAGAAAAAAGAAACTAAGGGACAGCACTCAGGCCCTAGGTTCAAATCCCTGGACTTCATAAAACAAGCTACGAAATAAAATTTGGTTCTCAGTCATTCATCACTTAGCTTTCTAGTTCAATATAATTCGTATGAACCTTGGAAATTATATCCTTCCCAAATACTCTCCCCTGATATTCTGCTTCATTACCAGCTTT
The DNA here is from genome assembly GCF_019054845.1 of Dipodomys spectabilis. Lineage (NCBI taxonomy): Eukaryota > Metazoa > Chordata > Mammalia > Rodentia > Heteromyidae > Dipodomys > Dipodomys spectabilis. Next base: position 938,405 of record NW_024871266.1, on the reverse strand, counting down.
CAAAGCCCTGGCATCAACAATGTCTCCTCCCAGTTAGCATAGTAGTCTACAACTGGAAATTAGAAGATATATTTTTATTAATCATCAGAATTCTGATCATCTGTCCACACACATCAAATGAGTACTAGCCACATTCCATCATTCTGAATATATTTTATGGTGCAAATACCGTACAGTGGGGTTACAATTACAGGAGCAAGGTAATGAGTACCTTTGTTATCAAGCAGTGTTGTGTCCTCTTTTGTTTCCCTTTCCCATTCCTTCCCATCTCCCCCTCCAACCTCCCCTTTCCCCCTGCCCCGCAACAAAGTTGTAAAGTTCATTTTTCAATATAAGATCTTGTATAACTCATTGTTGCAATGGGTCCACCTTTACCCCTATTTAAACAATTTACTTTTTCCCTTCTCCACAAATTATACCAACATTGAGAACAGTGAAAACAGGGGTTAAACCGTGGGGGAGGGACATACAAACAACAAAGAAATCATCATATCAATACTTTAGAAACAATAGCAAGAAAGAAAAACCATTTGAGTCCTTATATTGGGGTTCATTTCACCTAACATCGACTTATCTGACCATTTCTGCTTTTTTCAGACATATACTAGTTATTGCAAATAATGGAAAGCTTGGGACCTATGTTTCTTTGGGCCTGGCTTACTTTACTTAATACAATTTTTTCCAAGTCTTTCTATTCCCTACATCAACAAATTGAAAATAGCTGAAATCAACAATTTAATGAGACATCTGATCCTCCTTGAAAAAGAGCAGCAAGATAAATCCTAATACAGTAGACAGAAGAAATAATTAAAATTAAATCAGAATTAAACGAATTAGAATAAAAAAATAGAAGGAATCAACAAAACAAAGAGTTGGTTCTTCGAAAAATTAACAAAATTGACAGACCCCTAGCAAATCTTATCAGCAAAATAAGAGAACACATCCAAATAATTAAACTCATATATTAGAATGGAAACATTACCACAGAAAAAGTCAAAATTCACAACATTTATTGGAATACTTCTCAAACCTTTATTCTAATAAGTTTGAGAACTTGGCAGAAATGGACCTTTTCCTAGCAAATATCGACATGCCAAAACTAAACCAAGATGAGTAAAACAAACTTAGCAGGCCCATATGAAGCATTGAAATAGAAAGAGCAATAAGAGACCTTCCATCTAAGAAAAGCCAAGGACCAGATGGATTACAGCAGAATTCTAAAAGGCCTTCAAAACAGAGATCACACCAATACTGCTCCAACACGTCAATGAATTTGAAAGAGAAAGTCCACTATTCTGAATATTTTTAATCCCACTTTGAGTTAATAAACCTTAATGATTAAAAACTAAAGAATAGTTAGGCAATTAATTTAATAGTCATCATTCTCCCACCCAATCTCGTAACGTGAGTTATGTGATTTTTTTGTTTCTTTGTATGTTCTTCCCCCACGGTATAACCCCTGTTTTCACTGTATTTTATGTTGGTGTCCTCAATCTTGTGGGAAAAAAACCAAATGCTTAATTATAGATGAAGGTTGTTGACCCATTGTAGCAATGAGATGTACAAGACACTATGTTGAAAAACGAACTTTACAATTTAGGCAGAGAGGGGGAAAGGGGAAGTGGAAGAAGTGTAGTACTGGAGGTGGGAGGGAATGGATGGTAGGGGAAAAACAAAGGAGGAGGTAACAATGCTTGATAGGAAATATACTCATTACCTTGCTCATGTAACTGTAGCCAATGTACAGTACTTTTACAATTAAAAAGCATATTTACAAAAGCAGAGACTATAAGAAAGTTTGCACATGATGCCTTCTAACTATAATACTCTCAAGGAGTAAGGTTTTCATTTATCTAGTACTGAGGAAATGATTTTCAGAAATGGCAGAGGTAAAAGTTCTTATACAAATCACATTATCATGAGGTACAACCAGGATGCCTAGATCAACTTTCCAGGAAAAATAAAAACAATGAATGAAATGCAACTAATACTTCTAAAACGAGCCAGTTGGTGGTAGTTCATTCTTGTTACCCTAGCTAATTAAAAGTCTAAGATGAAAAGATCTCAACAGAAAGCCTGGTCAGGAAGAAAACTTTCCTCTTTGCAACCAGCAGACAGGAAGCATCAGCTCTGTGCCTGAAGCCCAGCAGGACAGCCTCTGCCCACAGACATCCAGACACACAAGACCACCCCCACCTAAAATATTATCAAACACATTCGAATAATATATACTATTTGGGAGATAATATTTGAAAGATGTATCAAAAATATTTCTCTGAGTTCCAGTAAAAAAAAAAGGCAGAGTGAAAGAGGAAATATATACTCAATGACTGAAGGGTAAGTTACCGACCAGAATGATGATAATGGGGCTAAAAGCCCATTTGGTAAAACGCACTCAAGGATCTTTCTTCACATATTGTCAGATAGCGTGAAATGTGAGATTGTTGAATGCAAGGAATGTGTGTGAGCACTTAGCTTGTAAAAGTAATAATGAAAAGCTAGGCACTGTAAGCTCAGGCATGTAAAACTAGCTACTCAGAACCCTGAGATATGAGGATCTCAGCTCAAAGCGAACTTGAGAGAAAAAAAAAACTCTTACCTTCAGTTAACCAGTAAAAGGCAGAAAGCGGAGTTGTGCTTCAAATGGTAGAGTACTAGCATCGCATACAAAGCTAAGGGACATCCAGGCCCTGAATTCAAGCTCAGTACTGGCTCTCATACACAAAAGAAACCATGACAACACCACAGGATATGCATATGTTAGCAAGGGATGTAGATGAATGGGTTGATAACAGCATTTACCTCAATTTTAGTCTCAAACATTCTGTACAGCATAGCCCAGTCTGAGAAAAGCCTTAGGTGAAATCTTTCCTCAAAACCAGCAGATTCATCCTCATTTCCATCTGCACATTTATGACATACACACACAGAGAAAAGCCTGTATTTTTCTATAAATTTTGAAATAGATAACCATACACTTATGATTCAGAAATTTTTGCCATTGTTTAGGTTTCATAGAGATCACAATATATCCAGGGTCTGGCTCATTCTTGTAATCTTAGCTACTCAGGAGGGTGGGATCTGAGGATCACAATTTGATGCCAACCCAAGCTAATACATCCTCAAGATTCTTATCTTCAATTAAGTAGCAAGAATTGGAGATGTGGTTCAAGTGGCACAATGACAGCATTGAGTAAAATAATCGAAGCAAGATTTCCAGACCCTCAGCTCAATCCAGAGTACTGGCCCACTAACATTCCAAAAGCCAAAAACCCCTGAAAGACTAAACCAAAATTATGTCACAATATTTTTTTAAGTTTCGAAGCAAAATCCAATGAGGCAACATAGCTTTTGGTTTGTTGAATATTTGGTGGTAAAAGCACAAATCCAACAAATGTTTGTGACATAAAACCAAATAAAAATTTCTCAGTAAAGAATTTTCCTCCTGCCCCCCCACCCCCTCTGTGCAGTATTTTCACATGAAAAATAGAATTCCTGTTGCCTCATATTCTCAATGGTATTTTTTATTCTGTTTGAGATTTCATTCATATTGATTTTTGACTTAGTATTTTTCTGATGACAAATATGATTCTGAGCATTTTTGTATATTTATTTGCCATCTATATATCAAACTTTGTGCGATGTATGTTTAGATTTGTCTATTTACAATTTAAAAAAAAGAATTTTCCTTAGTATTCACTGGGACCCCTGACTAAGAGTTTTTTATGCTTTTTGAAAATAAGTTATTTTTCAGTAAGTGAAATAGTATAAACCTTTATTGTCAGTGTGAGCTCCAAGAAAGTGAATGTAAAATTAAAAGCACACAACATTACACGTTTCTATGCCTCTAGTGAGACACTACAAACCTGTAATCATGTTGCTTCTATAAAGGATAAGGGGGATGCTCAGCATCACTCGTCATAAAAGAAATGCAAATCAAAACAACATTGAGATTCCACCTTACCCCAGTTAGAATAGCCATTATCAAGAGAACAAATAATAACAGATTTTGACCGGGATGTGTCTAAATGGGAACACTACTACACTGTTGGTGGGAATGGAGGGCAGTATGGAGGTTCCTCAAAAGACTAAACATAAAACTACCCTAAAATCCAACAATCCCACTTCTCAGCCTTCAACCAAATAATCTCAAACTAGACCACAAAAAGATACCAGCACAACTATGTTCACTGCAGCATTGTTTACCATAGCTAAGATATGGAACCAACCCAGTTGCCCTTCAATAGATGAGTGGATCAAGAAAACATGGTATATTTAAACAATAGAACTTTATGCTTCTGTCAGAAAGAATGACATTGTCACTTTCATGAGTAATTGCAAAGACTTGGAAAAAATCATATTACGTGAAGTAAGCCTAGGACAAAGAAACATAGGCTCTATGATTTCCTTCATTTGCAACGATTAGTATTAGTCTGTTAGTCCTGACAGAGGATTATAATAGTTCAAACACTATAAACATATGTATGACCATGCAAAATGATGCTAATTGAACGCCAAGATATTGAAACAGCAGGTCTTCTTTTGTTTAGTTGTCAACCTTGATGTAGCCCATGTACTGTAGCTAGTTCTTTCTTCTTACTTTATTTCATTTTTTCTTTTCAAATTTGTTTTATCCCTGGCAATTCCTGTCTTTGATTCTAGTACCCTCCATTCTATATATGTATGTATCTGATTGGGGAAAGGGAAGGGAAATAACAAAATGCTGAAAGAAGTACTAAAGATGACCCATTGCATCAATGATACTCAGGGTACACTATGGCGGGAGTGAACTTTACCACCTTGTGGGTGTTTGGGGAGGAAGAGCGGAGGGAAGAGATAGAGGGAGAACAACAATGGAGTGGGTAACAATTTTTTAATGAGAAATATAACTTACTCATGTAAATATAACCCCTCTGCATAGCATCTTTGAATAAAACAGATTTTTAAAAATATAAAAATTAAAAATTTTTTACATAAAATGTCAAGCTGACACCAACAGAACTTCTGAGTTCATGTCAAAGAGTTTTCAAGGAGTTTCAAGAATCTAGTACTAAGTATATATACCCAAAATTAAGTGAAAATGAGAAAAGTAGCTCTTTTTATTGTACTATATGAATGAAGGAAAATTTATTTTTGTTTCTGTTAACTTAGCACTCCTCTTTGTGATCTGCATTGTTCCCAAGTCAAACTAATCTCTTGTCCTTATCTTTCTTTGGTATATAGCTTTGGTATTTAATCTGAGATATAATCAGTATTCTTTGTTCAAATTGGTGGCCTAGGAGAGAGTCGCTCATTTCTGGGCAAGAAGTTAGATGGGGGGGGGGGGAGTTTCCAGGACATTTGCTGTGGCTTCTCTCACACAGCTCATTGATGAAGTTAGGAGTTTGAGAAAGTGACTGCTAATTAAGTGCCTCTTACTAATAAGAATTATTGGTAGACAGACTAAAGCTACCAGCACATCTATGTTTATTGCAGCATTATTTACCATAGCTAAGATATGGAACCAAACCTGATGCTCCTCGGTAGATGAATGGATCAAGAAAATGTGGTATATACACAATGGAATACTTTGCCTCCATCAAAAAGAATGACATTGCCCCATTGGTTAGGAAATGGAAAGACTTGGAAAAAATTATGTTAAGTGAAGTAAGCCAGGCCCAAAGGAATAAGTCCCATGGTTTCCCTTATTTGCAATAACTAGTATATTTTTGAGACAAGAAGAAAAGGTCAGAAAAGTTTATGTTAGATGAAATGAACCTGAAGATAAGGATTCAAATGCTTTTTCTTTCTTGTGATGGTTTCTAACATATTTATAAGATGATTTCCTTGTTGTTTTGTATGTCCCTCCTCCATGGTATAACCCCTGATTTCACTGTATTTGATGTTGCTATAATTTGTGGAGTGG